>NC_048585.1:2750000-2760000 GCF_013265735.2 Oncorhynchus mykiss
GAGTAACCAGGTTGTAGCCGGCTAGTGACGGCCTGCCTGCCGTCCTGTACCTTTGCCCTAGCTATCTGGATATCTGGATTACTGACCTCTACCTGACCCTGAGCCTGCCTGCCGTGCTGTACCTTTTCCCCAGGTATCTGGATTACTGACCTCTGCCTGCCCCTGAGCCTGAGCCTGCCTGCCGTGCTGTACCTTTTCCCCAGGTATCTGGATTACTGACCTCTGCCTGCCCCTGAGCCTGAGCCTGACCCTGCCTGCCGTCCTGTACCTTTGCCCAAGCTATGTGGATTACTGACCTCTACCTGACCCTGAGCCTGCCTGCCGTCATGTACCTTTGCCCCAGTTATCTGGATTACTGACCTCTACCTGACCCTGACCCTGAGCCTGCTGTCCTGTACCTTTGCCCCAGCTATGTGGATTACTGACCTCTACCTGACCCTGAGCCTGCTGTCCTGTACCTTTGCCCCAGCTATGTGGATTACTGACCTCTACCTGACCCTGAGCCTTCTGTCCTGTACCTTTGCCCCAGTTATCTGGATTACTGACCTCTACCTGACCCTGACCCTGACCCTGAGCCTGCTGTCCTGTCCGTTTGCCCCAGTTATCTGGATTACTGACCTCTACCTGACCCTGACCCTGACCCTGACCCTGAGCCTGCCGTTCTGTACCTTTGCCCCAGCTATCTGGATTACTGACCTCTACCTGACCCTGACCCTGACCCTGAGCCTGCTGTCCTGTCCGTTTGCCCCAGTTATCTGGATTACTGACCTCTACCTGACCCTGACCCCTACCCTGACCCTGACCCTGAGCCTGCTGTCCTGTACTTTTGCCCCAGTTATCTGGATTACTGACCCTGACCCTGACCCTGACCCTGAGCCTGCCGTTCTGTACCTCTGCCTCTGTTACAGTAATAAACGTTGTTACTTCAACACGGTCTGCATCTGGATCTTACCCTGATAATAACATGACCGGTTACAAGGGACTTCTACAGATGATTATGTAAAGGCATGATGAGTCAAACGTTAACCTAATCATTTCAGTTCAACTCTTTATATAACAAACAGGCTATGATATGAGGACACCGTTTAAGTACATGTCTAGTGATATTCTCAGTTCAGTAGCCTCTGTCCACAGATGATATTTACAGTGTGTATGTGTGTGCGTGCGTGTGTGTGAGGTATATATTTACTGTGTGTGTGTGTGTGCGTGTGTGTGTGTGTGTGTGTGTGTGTGTGTGTGTGTGTGTGTGTGTGTGTGTGTGTGTGTGTGTGTGTGTGTGTGTGTGTGTGTGTGTGTGTGTGTGTGCGTGCGTGCGTGCGTGTGTGTGAGGTTTATATTTACAGTGACTGTGCGTCTCTCCAGTGTGTGGTTCAAAGAAGACACCCTTTGCCTTGATGACAGCTTTGGACACTCTTGGCATTCTCTCAACCAGCTTCATGACATAGTCACCTGGAATGCATTTCAATTAACAGGTGTGCCTTGTTAAAAGATAAATAGTGGAATGTCTTTCCTTCTTAATGCGTTTGAGCCAATCAGTTGTGTTGTGACAAGGTAGGGGTGGTATACAGAAGATAGCCCTATTTGGTAAAAGACCAAGTCCATATTATGGCAAGAACAGCTCAAATAAGCAAAGAGATACGACAGTCCATCATTACTTTAAGATGTGAAGGTTAGTCAATATGGAACATTTCAAGATCTTTGAAAGTTTCTTCAATTGCAGTCGACAAACTATGAAGCGCTATGATGAAACTGGCTCTCATGAGGACCGCCACAGGAAAGGAAGACCCAGAGTTACCTCTGCAGCAGAGAACAAGTTCATTAGAGTTAACTGCACTTCAGATTGCAGCCCAAATAAATGCTTCACAGATTTCAAGATCTTTGAAAGTTTCTTCAAGTGCAGTCGAAAAACCATCAAGCACTATGATGAAACTGGCTCTCATGAGGACCGCCACAGGAAAGGAAGACCCAGAGTTACCTCTACTGCAGAGAACAAGTTCATTAGAGTTAACTGCACTTCAGATTGCAGCCCAAATAACTCTGCTTCACAGAGTTCAAGCAACAGACACATCTCAACATCAACTGTTCAGAGGAGACTGTGTGAATTAGGCCTTCATGGTCGAATTGCTGCAAAGAAACCACTACTAAAGGACACCAATAAGAAGAAGGCTTGCTTGGGCCAAGAAACACGAGCAATGGACATTGAGATTTTTTGTCTTTGTGAGACGCAGAGTAGGTGAACAGAAGATCTCTGCGTCTGTGGTTCCCACTGTGAAGCATGGAGGAGGAGGTGTGATGGTGCTTTGCTGGTGACACTGTCTGTGATTTATTTAGAATTCAAGGCTACCATAGCATTATACAGTTATACGCCATCCCATCTGGTTTGGGCTTAGTGGGACTGTCATTTGTTTTTCAAACAGGACAATGACCCAACACACCTCCAGGCTGTGTAAGGGCTATTTGACCAAGAATGAGAGTGATTGAGTGCTGCATCAGATAACTTGTCCTCCACCATCACCCGACCTCAACCCAATTGTGATGAGTTGGACCGCAGAGTGAAGGAAAAGCCCACAATTGCTCAACATACAATATGTGGGAAATCCTTCAAGAATGTTGGAAAAGCATTCCAGGTGAAGCTGGTTGAGAGAATGCCAAGAGTGTGCAAAGCTGTCATCAAGGCAAAGGTTGGCTACTTTGTACGGACCACCCTCCCTCTTTTCCTATATGGGCTTCCTCTCAATTCAGCCCTTCAAATGTCAGGGTCAGATTGACTGATACAAAGAAACCGTTCGTTTAATCTGGCCAATTAATATGGACACTTAACAAGCTGAGAGAGGAACCTCACCCTGTCGTCCCCCTATCCCTCCATCCCTCTTCTCCACTCCCTGATTCCTCTGAAGCCACACACTAAAATTCATTCTCTTGGGTAGAACTTCTCTATGGTCTCATTAAAACTGGATAGTTTTCTCTCTCTCTCTCTCTCTCTCTCTCTCTCTCTCTCTCTCTCTCTCTCTCTCTCTCTCTCTCTCTCTCTCTCTCTCTCTCTCTGTCTGTCTCGCTCTCTCGCTCTCAGCCTGCTCATTAGGAGCTGTACTAGAGGAGCCTCAAGCCTGATAATTATTGGTGAGCGATGGGAGAGATGGATGGAGGGATGGTTAAAACGAGGAGGTGTGTGTGCATGCATGTGTGTGTGTGTGTGTGTGTGAGAGAGAGAGAGAGAGAAAGTGTGTGTGAGTGAGAAGGTGGGAGAGGGTTTGATCAGCGACAGGATTTGACATGAATGTTCATGTTAAAAAATATAACAGTTAACTGTCAGGGTGTCAGTGTGGAGTGGTGGGGTTGTCAGGGTGTCAGTGTGGAGTGGTGGGGTTGTCAGGGTGTCAGTGTGGAGTGGTGGGGTTGTCAGGGTGTCAGTGTGGAGTGGTGGGGTTGTCAGGGTGTCAGTGTGGAGTTGTCAGGGTGTCAGTGTGGAGTGGTGGGGTTGTCAGGGTGTCAGTGTGGAGTGGTGGGGTTGTCAGGGTGTCAGTGTGGAGTGGTGGGGTTGTCAGTGTGGAGTGGTGGGGTTGTCAGGGTGTCAGTGTGGAGTGGTGGGGTTGCCAGGGTGTCAGTGTGGAGTGGTGGGGTTGTCAGGGTGTCAGTGTGGAGTGGTGGGGTTGTCAGGGTGTCAGTGTGGAGTGGTGGGGTTGTCAGGGTGTCAGTGTGGAGTGGTGGGGTTGTCAGGGTGTCAGTGTGGAGTGGTGGGGTTGTCAGGGTGTCAGTGTGGAGTGGTGGGGTTGTCAGTGTGGAGTGGTGGGGTTGTCAGGGTGTCAGTGTGGAGTGGTGGGGTTGTCAGGGTGGAGTGGTGGGGTTGTCAGGGTGTCAGTGTGGAGTGGTGGGGTTGTCAGGGTGTCAGTGTGGAGTGGTGGGGTTGTCAGTGTGGAGTGGTGGGGTTGTCAGGGTGGAGTGGTGGGGTTGTCAGGGTGTCAGTGTGGAGTGGTGGGGTTGTCAGGGTGTCAGTGTGGAGTGGTGGGGTTGTCAGTGTGGAGTGGTGGGGTTGTCAGTGTGGAGTGGTGGGGTTGTCAGGGTGTCAGTGTGAAGTGGTGGGGTTGTCAGGGTGTGGTGGTGGGGTGGGGTGGGGGTTGTCAGTGAGGAGTGTGGAGTGGGGGGGTTGTCAGGGTGTCTGTGTGGAGTGGTGGGGTTGTCAGGGTGTCAGTAGGGAGTGTGGAGTGGGGGGGTTGTCAGGGTGTCTGTGTGGAGTGGTGGGGTTGTCAGGGTGTCAGTAGGGAGTGTGGAGTGGGGGGGTTGTCAGGGTGTCAGTGTGGAGTGGTGGGGTTGTCAGTGTGGAGTGGGGGGGGGGGGTTGTCAGTGTGGAGTGGGGGGGGTTGTCAGTGTGGAGTGTGGAGTGGGGGGGGTTGTCAGCGTGGAGTGTGGAGTGGGGGGGGGGGTTGTCAGTGTGGAGTGGGGGGGTTGTCAGGGTGGAGTGTGGAGTGGGGGGGGGTTGTCAGTGTGGAGTGTGGAGTGGGGGGGTTGTCAGGGTGTCAGTGTGGAGTGGTGGGGTTGTCAGGGTGTCAGTGTGGAGTGGTGGGGTTGTCAGTGTGGAGTGGGGGGGTTGTCAGGGTTGTCAGTGTGGAGTGGGGGGGTTGTCAGGGTGTCAGTGTGGAGTGTGGAGTGGGGGGGGGTGTTAGTGTGGAGTGGGGTAGGGGGAGGGTTGTCAGGGTGTCAGTGTGGAGTGGGGGGGGTTGTCAGGGTGTCAGTGTGGAGTGTGGAGTGGGGGGGTTGTCAGGGTGTCAGTGTGGAGTGGGGTAGGGGGAGGGTTGTCAAACGGATCCCAAACTACATCCAGCAGTCAGTTCTCTGGTTGACCAGACATTATGTTTCTGAAGTTATGACTGACTGGTTATGACTGACTGATATTGACTGACTGACTGACTGTGTACCTAATGCACCATCTGTGATGCAGTTTCATGGTCAACAGACATAGCTGACACAACCTTGGCAGAAGTCCCTTTGAAACAGACAGTACTAGCTGTGGGCCTGTATGCGTTCAGTCACACAAAAAGTCCAAGGTTGCATTCGCTTTTGCCATTGGCAATTTTACAGCTTGATATTAAGTCATGAAAATACCTCTTACTTCTTCCTGAAAGCTATAAGCCCATTCAGTCCTCAAGGCTACATGTTGACAGAAATGAAAGACCTGAACAAAGCGGATCTACCTTTGAGATATAACCAGCCAATGAGAGAGAGATATAACCAGCCAGAGAGAGAGATATATAACCAGCCAATGA
Source organism: Oncorhynchus mykiss (assembly GCF_013265735.2). Lineage (NCBI taxonomy): Eukaryota > Metazoa > Chordata > Actinopteri > Salmoniformes > Salmonidae > Oncorhynchus > Oncorhynchus mykiss. The sequence goes on from NC_048585.1 coordinate 2,755,262, forward strand.
GAGAGAGATATAACCAGCCAGAGAGAGATATATATAACCAGCCAGAGAGAGAGATATAACCAGCCAATGAGAGAGAGATATAACCAGCCAGAGAGAGAGATATAACCAGCCAGAGAGAGAGATATAACCAGCCAGAGAGAAAGATATAACCAGCCAGAGAGAGAGATATAACCAGCCAGAGAGAGAGATATAACCAGCCAGAGAGAGAGATATAACCAGCCAGAGAGAGAGATATAACCAGCCAGAGAGAGAGATATAACCAGCCAGAGAGAGATATATATAACCAGCAAGAGAGAGAGAGATATAACCAGCCAGAGAGAGAGATATAACCAGCCAGAGAGAAAGATATAACCAGCCAGAGAGAGAGATATAACCAGCCAGAGAGAGAGATATATAACCAGGGAGAGAGAGAGATATAACCAGCCAGAGAGAGAGATATATAACCAGCCAGAGAGAGTGATATAACCAGCCAGAGAGAGAGAGATATAACCAGCCAGAGAGAGAGATATAATCAGCCAGAGAGAGATATATAGCCAGCCAGAGAGAGAGATATAACCAGCCAATGAGAGAGAGATATAACCAGCCAGAGAGAAAGATATAACCAGCCAGAGAGAGAGATATAACCAGCCAGAGAGAGAGAGATATAACCAGCCAGAGAGAGAGATATAACAAGCCAGAGAGAGAGATATAACCAGCCAGAGAGAGAGATATATAACCAGCCAGAGAGAGATATATAACCAACCAGAGAGAGATATATATAACCAGCCAGAGAGAGATATATAACCAGCCAGAGAGAGAGATATGACCAGCTAGAGAGAGAGAGATATAACCAGCCAGAGAGAGATATATAACCAGCCAGAGAGAGAGATATAACCAGCCAGAGCGATAGTTATAACCAGCCAGAGAGAGATGTAACCAGCCAGAGAGAGAGATATATAACCAACCAGAGAGAGATATATAACCAGCCAGAGAGAGAAAGGGGGAGCTAGAGGAGGGAGGGAGGGAGGGATGGATGGAGGGGGTTGGAGGAGAAGTTGATAAGTGCTGCAAACAAGTCCTGATAAGTGTCTTCTATTCCTCTTTCTGACAAACCAAAGCAGGTTGCCAAGCTGGTTTACAATGAGATGAATGGTCTTCCACAAAGGTCCCAGCAGGTTGCCAAGCTGGTTTACAATGAGATGAATGGTCTTCTACAAAGGTCCCAGCAGGTTGCCAAGCTGGTTTACAATGAGATGAATGGTCTTCTACAAAGGTCCCAGCAGGTTGCCAAGCTGGTTTACAGTGAGATGAATGGTCTTCTACAAAGGTCCCAGCAGGTTGCCAAGCTGGGCTACAGTGAGATGAATTGTCTTCTACAAAGGTCCCAGCAGGTTGCCAAGCTGGTTTACAATGAGATGAATGGTCTTCTACAAAGGTCCCAGCAGGTTGCCAAGCTGGTTTACAATCAGATGAATGGTCTTCTACAAAGGTCCCAGCAGGTTGCCAAGCTGGTTTACAATGAGATGAATGGTCTTCTACAAAGGTCCCAGCAGGTTGCCAAGCTAGTTTACAATGAGATGAATGGTCTTCTACAAAAGTGTCCCAGCAGGTTGCCAAGCTGGTTTACAATGAGATGAATGGTCTTCTACAAAGGTCCCAGCAGGTTGCCAAGCTGGTTTACAATCAGATGAATGGTCTTCTACAAAGGTCCCAGCAGGTTGCCAAGCTGGTTTACAATGAGATGAATGGTCTTCTACAAAGGTGTCCCAGTGTTTCTTAAATATCACACTTGAAAGTCAATTGTACTTGGCTCGCGTAGCACCCCGTATTATCGGCATATTCAACAGCTTTTACGAAATACATTACCTTCAACAGTGTTACATTGTGATCAAGCCATCAATGTTTTGTGATTTTTTTTTTGGTGTGGTAAAAATGTTAGCTAACGGGTTAGCAATTAGCAGAGCTTGACATTTCAGTGGAAATGTTACTACTCACAGTTCTTTAATAAGCAGTTTAGCAACAACAAATTGTCACGCCCTGACCTTAGTATTCTTTGTTTTCTTTATTATATTGGTTAGGTCAGGGTGTGACATGGGCGATATGTGTGTTTTTTGTCTCATCGAGGGTGTTTTGCACTTTCTAGGGTTTTTTGTAGATTTATGGGGTTGTAACCATCTAGGTGTTTATGTAGATCTATGGTTGCCTAGATTGGTTCTCAATCAGAGGCAGGTGTTTATCGTTGTCTCTGATTGGGAACCATATTTAGGCAGCCATGTTCTTTGGGTATTTTGTGGGTGTTTGTTTCCTGTGTCGGTGTTTGTTTATGTTCACTTGATTGTGTTTGTATTTCATAGTGTTCAGGTGTTTATCGTTGTCTCTGATTGAGAACCATATTTAGGTAGCCTGGGTTTCACTGTTGGTTTGTGGGTGTTTGTTTGCTGTGTCAGTGTTTGTGCCACACGGGACTGTTTCGGTTCGTTTATATTCACTTTATTGTTTTTATATTTCATAGTGTTCAGTCTTTTCTATTAAAACATGGACCCTTACCACGCTGCGCATTGGTCCGATCCCTGCTACTCCTCTTCAGACGCAGAGGAGGAATTCCGTTACACAAACAAGTCCCGTATTATCGGCATACGGTTCCCAGTTATTGGCCACCTTACTGTTATGTTCAATTACCAGATATACACTACCGTTCAAACGTTTGGGGTCACTTAGAAAGGTCCTTGTTTTTGAAAGAAAAGCACATTTTTTTGTCCATTAAAATAACATGAAATTGATCAGAAATACAGTGTAGACATTGTAGTGTCTATCAACCTTTTAAACGGTAGTGTAAATGCCTATTGTAGCTGGAAACGGCAGATTTTTTTTTAATGGAATATCTACATAGGCGTTCAGAGGCCCATTGTCAGAAACCATCACTCCTGTGTTCCAATGGCACGTTGTGTTAGCTAATCCAAGTTTATCATTTTAAAAGGCTAATTGATCATTAGAAAACTATTTTGCAATTATGTTAGCACAGCTGAAAACTGTTCTGATTAAAGAAGGAATAAAACTGGCCTTCTTTAGACTAGTTGAGTATCTGGAGCATCAGCATTTGTGGGTTCAATTACAGGCTCAAAGAGACAAAGAGACAAAGACTTTCTTCTGAAACTCGTCAGTCTATTTTTGTTCTGAGAAATTAAGGTTATTCCATGCGAGAAATTGCCAAGAAACTGAAGATCTCGTACAACACTGTGTACTCCTCCCGTCACAGAACAACGCAAACCGGCTCTAACCAGAATAGAAAGAGGAGTGGGAGGCCCCGGTACACAACTGAGCAGGAGGACAAGTACATTATAGTGTCTAGTTTGAGAAACAGACGCCTCACAAGTCCTCAACTGGCAGCTTCATTAAATAGTACCTGCAAAACACCAGTCTCAACGTCAACAGTGAAGAGGTGACTCCGGGATGCTGGCCTTCTAGGCAGAGTTGCAAAGAAAAAGCCATATCTCAGACTGGCCAATAAAAAGAAAAGATTAAGATGGGCAAAAGAACACAGACACTGGACAGAATAACTCTGCCTAGAAGGCCAGCATCCCGGAGTCGCCTCTTCACTGTTGACGGTGAGACTGGACAGAGTAACTCTGCCTAGAAGGCCAGCATCCCGGAGTTGCATCTTCACTGTTGACGGTGAGACTGGACAGAGTAACTCTGCCTAGAAGGCCAGCATCCCGGAGTTGCCTCTTCACTGTTGACGGTGAGACAGGTTTTTTTGCAGGTACTATTTACTAAAGCTGCCAGTCTTTAAAAAAAAAAACAAGGAACATTTCTAAGTGACCCCAAACTTTTGACCGGTAGTGTATCCGTGTAATGTAGTTCAAAATAGACACGCCCACCTCGTATCCAAAGTGTTTACCAGACAGTTGAATGTTTAATGTAGTTCAAAATAGACACGCCCACCTCCTATCCAAAGTGTTCAAAATAGACACGCCCACCTCGTATCCAAAGTGTTTACCAGACAGTTGAATGTTTAATGTAGTTCAAAATAGACACGCCCACCTCCTATCCAAAGTGTTCAAAATAGACACGCCCACCTTGTATCCAAAGTGTTTACCAGACAGTTGAAAACAATGAGATGAAGGGGACTAAAAGATGATCTGGCTTATAATTAAAGATCTTGGCTGGATGACGACTTGGTCTGTGTCCTAAATGGCACACCCTATTCCCTATATATAGTGTACACTTTATAGACCCGGGCCCATAGGGTGTTATTTAGGACACAATCTTGACAATGCCACAGATCAATGACGTTGAGATGATTTGATCCTGACGATGCCACAGATCAATGACGTTGAGATGATTTGATCTTGACGATGCCACATATCAATGACGTTGATCTGATTTGATCTTGACGATGCCACAGATCAATGACATTGATCAGATTTGATCTTGACAATGCCATAGATCAGTGACGTTGATCTGATTTGATCTTGACGATGCCATAGATCAATGACGTTGATCTGATTTGATCTTGACGATGCCATAGATCAATGACGTTGATCTGATTTGATCTTGACGATGCCATAGATCAATGACGTTGATCTGATTTGATCTTGACGATGCCACAGATCAATGACATTGATCAGATTTGATCTTGACAATGCCATAGATCAATGACATTGATCAGATTTGATCTTGACAATGCCACAGATCAATGACATTGAAGTGATTTGATCTTGACGATGCCACAGATCAATGACGTTGATCTGATTTGATCT
>NC_048585.1:2765000-2775000 GCF_013265735.2 Oncorhynchus mykiss
AGATAGTTATAGACTCATAGTTAGTTATAGACTCATAGTTATAGACTCATAGATAGTTATAGACTCATAGTTATAGACTCATAGATAGTTATAGACTCATAGATAGTTATAGACTCATAGTTATAGACTCATAGATAGTTATAGACTCATAGATAGTTATAGACTCATAGATAGTTATAGAGTCATAGTTAGTTATAGACTCATAGTTATAGACTCATAGATAGTTATAGACTCATAGATAGTTATAGACTCGTAGTTCGTTATAGACTCATAGATAGTTATATACTCATAGATAGTTATAGACTCATAGATAGTTATAGACTCATAGATAGTTATATACTCATCGATAGTTATAGACTCATAGATAGTTATAGACTCATAGTTATAGACACATAGATAGTTATAGACTCATAGATAGTTATAGACTCATAGATAGTTATAGACTCATAGATAGTTATAGACTCATAGATAGTTATAGACTCATAGATAGTTATAGACTCATAGATAGTTATAGACTCATAGATAGTTATAGACTCAGTTAGTTATAGACTCATAGATAGTTATAGACACATAGATAGTTATAGACTCATAGATAGTTATAGACTCATAGATAGTTATAGACACATAGATAGTTATAGACTCATAGATAGTTATATACTCATAGATAGTTATAGACTCATAGTTAGTTATAGACTCATAGTTAGTTCATAGTTAGTTATAGACTCATATATAGTTATAGACTCAGTTAGTTATAGACTCATAGATAGTTATAGACTCATAGATAGTTATAGACTCATAGATAGTTATAGACTCATAGATAGTTATAGACTCATATATAGTTATAGACTCAGTTAGTTATAGACTCATAGATAGTTATAGACTCATAGATAGTTATAGACTCATAGATAGTTATAGACTCATAGATAGTTATAGACTCATAGTTATAGACTCATAGATAGTTATAGACTCATAGATAGTTATAGACTCATAGATAGTTATAGACTCATAGATAGTTATAGACTCATAGATAGTTATAGACTCATAGATAGTTATAGACTCATAGATAGTTATAGACTCATAGATAGTTATAGACTCATAGTTATAGACTCATAGATAGTTATAGACTCATAGATAGTTATAGACTCATAGATAGTTATAGACTCATAGATAGTTATAGACTCATAGTTATAGACTCATAGATAGTTATAGACTCATAGTTATAGACTCATAGATAGTTCCAGCATGGAACTCCAAAAATATTGGGAGAGTGATGTTTGTTGTTTTGGCTGTATACTCTAGTACTTTATATATGAAATGACTATGAGGTTAAAGGGCAGAATGTCAGCTTTAATTTGAGGATAGTTTCATCAATATTAGGTGTTTAGAAATTACAGCACTTATTGTACATACAGTGGTCCCTCCATTTTAGGGGACCAAAAGTATCGGGACAAATTCATTACATGTCTATTAAAGTAGTCACACGTGTAGTGTTTGGTCCCATATTCATAGCACACAATGATTTACATCAAGCTTGAGACTCTACAAACTTGTTGGATGCATTTCCTGTTTGTTTTGGTTGTGTTTCAGATTATTTTGTGCCCAATTAAAATGAATGGTAAATGCCATATTGTGTAATTTTGGAGTCACTTGTATTGTAAATTAGAATAGAAAACGTCTTCTAAACACTTCTACATGGACGTTACCGTGATTACGGATAATCCTGAATTAATTGAGACACACAAATATCATACTCCACCCAAAAATGCTATCCTCAATGTTACTGTAATGTTGAGAGGGGAGCAGGTCGTGAACTGAACGTCCTGGGACTGCACTGTAGTGTGACTCGGTAATTGTATTTTATATTTATATTTATATTTGACCTTTATTTAACTAGGCAAGTCAGTTTAAGAACAAATTCTAGTTACAATGTTGGCCTACCACCGGCCAAACCCAGACGACGCTGGGCCAATCGCGCGCCGCCCTATGGGACTCCCAATCACGGCCAGTTGTGATACAGCCTGGAATCAAACCAGGGTGTCTGTAGTGACACGTCTAGCACCGAGATGCAGTGCCTTAGACCTCTGCGCCACTCAGGATCCCCAACATCTGTGTCAAACTGTATGTGAGAGAGTGTCACACGCATCTTGTGCTTGTCTCCACACCCCTCCAGGTGTCACTCATCTTCTCCATTATCCCTTGTGTATTTATACCTGTGTTCTCTGCTTGTCTGTTGCCAGTTCATTTTGTCTCGTCAAGCCTACCAGTGTGTTTATTCCCGTACTCGTGTTCTCTCCAGTCCCTGTTTTTTAGATTTTTGAGCACTCTGCCTGCCCTGACCCTGAGCCTGCCTGACCACTCTGCCTGTCCCTGACCCTGAGCCTGCCTGACCACTCTGCCTGCCCTGACCCTGAGCCAGTCTGCCGTTCTGTACCTTTCTGACTCTGCCCTGGATTACTGACCTCTGCCTGCCCTGACCCTGAGCCTACCTGCCGTTCTGTACCTTACTGACTCTGCCCTGGATTACTGACCTCTGCCTGTCCTTGACCTGTCGTCGTTTGTCGGCCCCCTGTGTTGTCAATAAACATCTGTGATTGGAACTGTCTGCATCTGGGTCTTATCCTGAATCGTGATAGAGAGGCTCTGCAGCATGTGGAGTCCCCTGATGTTTTCCCTGGCTGTGTCACACAGAGCTGTATCCTGAATCGTGATAGAGAGGCTCTGCAGCATGTGGAGGTCCTGATGTTGTCCCTGGCTGTGTCACACAGAGCTGTATCCTGAATCGTGATAGAGAGGCTCTGCAGCATGTGGAGGTCCTGATGTTTCCCCTGGCTGTGTCACACAGAGCTGTATCCTGAATCGTGATAGAGAGGCTCTGCAGCATGTGGAGGCCCTGATGTTGTCCCTGGCTGTGTCACACAGAGCTGTATCCTGAATCGTGATAGAGAGGCTCTGCAGCATGTGGAGGTCCTGATGTTGTCCCTGGCTGTGTCACACAGACCTGTATCCTGAATCGTGATAGAGAGGCTCTGCAGCATGTGGAGGTCCTGATGTTGTCCCTGGCTGTGTCACACGGAGCTGTATAATTTATCAGTTTTAATTGTTCCAAGCTGCTCGCTTTTCATTTGGCCCAGCATCTATTTGGGCAGCTGCATATTCACCAGAGCATGCTAGGTTCATCTACCCTGCTCAAACTTATAGAGGCTGTTTTCTCCCCGTTCAACCCTGTTTCACCCAGTCCCCCCCCCCCCCCCCCCCCCCCCCCCCCACACACAGAGAATTGGGAGGAGAGGAAGGGGAGAGAGAGGAGAAGAGAGGGGAGGAGATGGAGATGGAAGAGGGAGAGTGGGAGGAGGGAGAAGAGGTGGGGGAAAGAGAGGAGAGAGAGGAGAGGAGATTGAGGGGGAGAGTGGGAGGGGGGAAGAGAGGAGGGGGAGAGAGAGGAGAAGAGGGGAGGAGATGGAGGAGGGAGAGTGGGAGGAGGGAGAAGAGGTGGGGGAAAGAGAGGAGAGAGAGGAGAGGGGAGTGGGGGGGGGTGAGCGGGAAGAGAGGAGAGGGAGAGAGAGGAAGGAGAAGGGGTGGGGGAAAGAGAGGAGAGAGAGGAGAGGGGATTGGGGGTGAGCGGGAGGAGGGAAAAGAGAAGAGGGAGAGAGAGGAGGGAGAAGGGGTGGGGGAAAGAGAGGAGAGAGGGGAGAGGGGATTGGGGGTGAGTGGGAGGAGAGAAAAGAGAAGAGGGATAGAGAGAGAGATTAGCAGAGACAGCATGGGGTTAGTGAACGAAGGAGTCAACAACTCTGCTGAGCGTACAACCAGAGAAAATGAACTGTTGGAAGGCATTTCAGGCCATTCTACATTAACAGAGGTTATAATTAGTGTCTACACAGCTGCAGTGTTGTATGCATTCTGTATAGAGGCCACAGCCAAGACAGCCTCTGAGGCCTCTTCAAGAGATCTCTTCTTAAACTGACTATAGGTCTTGCTGTTCGTTCTCCAGTAGCCAGAGGAAGCATCCCAAGTAGAACCCTGTTACCTTTACAGTGCACTTATTTTCACCAAGGCCCATAGGATTCTGGTCAAAAGTAGTGCACTATATAGGGAATAGGGTGCCATGTGGGACACAACCTATATGTGTACAGTGGCCGTATCAAGAGATCTCATCCTGAAGGAGCTTATGGTCGTATTGTGTGTTCTCCAACAGCCAGATAGAGCCAGAAGACACACCCAATAACCCCCACACAACACACAACCTCTGGTTAAAGTCTCTCTCTCTCTTCCACAACACACAACCTCTGGTTAAAGTCTCTCTCTCTTCCACAACACACAACCTCTGGTTAAAGTCTCTCTTCCACAACACACAACCTCTGGTTAAAGTCTCTCTCTCTCTTCCACAACACACAACCTCTGGTTAAAGTCTCTCTCTCTCTTCCACAACACACAACCTCTGGTTAAAGTCTCTCCTCCACAACACACAACCTCTGGTTAAAGTCTCTCTTCCACAACACACAACCTCTGGTTAAAGTCTCTCTCTCTTCCACAACACACAACCTCTGTTTAAAGTCTCTCTTCCACAACACACAACCTCTGGTTAAAGTTTCTCTTCCACAACACACAACCTCTGGTTAAAGTATATATCTCCTCCACAACACACAACCTCTGGTTAAAGTCTCTCTCTCTTCCACAACACACAACCTCTGGTTAAAGACTCTCTCTCTTCCACAACACACAACCTCTGGTTAAAGTCTCTCTCTCTCTTCCACAACACACAACCTCTGGTTAAAGTCTCTCTCTCTTCCACAACACACAACCTCTGGTTAAAGTCTCTCCTCCACAACACACAACCTCTGGTTAAAGTATCTCTTCCACAACACACAACCTCTGGTTAAAGTCTATCTCTCCACCACAACACACAACCTTTGGTTAAAGTCTCTCCTCCACAACACACAACCTCTGGTTAAAGTATCTCTCTCTTCCACAACACACAACCTCTGGTTAAAGTCTCTCTTCCACAACACACAACCTCTGTTTAAAGTCTCTCTCTCTTCCACAACACACAACCTCTGGTTAAAGTCTCTCTTCCACAACACACAACCTCTGGTTAAAGTGAGCCAATATCTGGAGCTGTGGCTGCAGCCAACAAGGTGATTGTACAAGGAACCTTGGAGACAAGACAATACACCTCTAGAAGGAACCATAGAGACAATACACCTCTAAAAGGAACCATAGAGACAATACACCTCTAGAAGGAACCATAGAGACAATACACCTCTAGAAGGAACCATTGAGACAATACACCTCTAGAAGGAACCTTAGAGACAAGACAATACACCTCTAGAAGGAACCATAGAGACAAGACAATACACCTCTACAAGGAACCATAGAGACAATACACCTCTAGAAGGAACCATAGAGACAAGACACCTCTAGAAGGAACCATAGAGACAAGACAATACACCTCTAGAAGGAACCATAGAGACAATACACCTCTAGAAGGAACCATAGAGACAATACACCTCTAGAAGGAACCTTAGAGACAATACACCTCTAGAAGGAACCATAGAGACATTAAAACCTCTAGAAGGAACCATATAGACAATACACCTCTAGAAGGAACCATAGAGACATTAAAACCTCTAGAAAGAACCATATAGACAATACACCTCTAGAAGGAACCATAGAGACATTAAAACCTCTAGAAGGAACCATAGAGACATTAAATCCTCTAGAAGGAACCATATAGACAATACACCTCTAGAAGGAACCATAGAGACATTAAAACCTCTAGAAGGAACAATAGAGACAAGACAATACACCTCTAGAAGGAACCATAGAGACATTAAAACCTCTAGAAGGAACCATAGAGACATTAAAACCTCTAGAAGGAACCATAGAGATAATACACCTCTAAAAGGAACCATAGAGACATTAAAACCTCTAGAAGGAACCATAGAGACAAGACAATAAACCTCTAGAAGGAACCATAGAGACAAGACAATACACCAGATGAGACCTAAGGTTAGACTCAAATGTGGATTGCACCAACATGGTTTTATCTTAGATTAGAGCTGATCTAGATTTTGAACATTTATTTTTAGATTTAACAACCCCCCCACCTTCCATAACAACCACCCCATCCTCCATAACAACCATCCCACCCTCTATAACAACCACCCTACCCTCCATAACAACCACCCCACCTCACATAAAAAACACCCCCACCCTCCATAACAACCACCCTACCCTCCATAACAAGCACCCCACCTTACATAAAAACCACCCCACCCTCCATAACAACCACCCCACCTTCCATAACAACCATCCCACCCTCCATAACAACCACCCTACCCTCTATAACAACCACCCCACCCTCCATAACAACAACCCCACCTTCCATAACAACTACCCCACCTTACATAACAACCACCCACCTTACATAAAAACCACCCACCCTCCTTAACAACCACCGCACCCTCTATAACAACAACCCCACCCTAAATAACAGCCACCCCACCCTCCATAACAATCTCCCCACCCTCCATAACAACCACCCCACCCTCCATAAAACCATCCCACTCTCCATAACAACCACCCCACCCTCCATAACAATCACCCCACCTTCCATAACAACCACCCCACCCTCTATAACAACAACCCCACCCTCCATAACAACCACCCCACCCTCCATAACAATCACCCCACCTTCCATAACAACCACCCCACTCTCCAAAACAACCACCCCACCCTCCATAACAATCACCCCACCTTCCATAACAACCACCCCACTCTCCATAACAACCACCCCACACTCCATAACAACCACCCCACCCTCCATAACAACCACCCCACCCTCCATAACAACCACCCCACCCTCCATAACAATCACCCCACCTTCCATAACAACCACCCCACTCTCCATAACAACCACCCCACACTCCATAACAACAACCCACCTTCCATAACAACCACCCCACCCTCCATAACAACTACCCCACCTTCCATAACAACCACCCCACCCTCCATAACAACTACCCCACCCTCCATAACAACCCCCCACCTTCCATAACAACCGCCCCACCTTCCAAAACAACCACCCCACCCCCGATAACAACATCACCTCACCTTCCATAACAACCACCCCACCCTCCATAACAACCACCCCACCTTCCATAACAACTACCCCACCTTCCATAACAACCACCCCACCCTCCATAACAACTACCCCACCCTCCATAACAACCACCCCACCCTCCATAACAACTACCCCACCTTCCATAACAACCAACCCACCCTCCATAACAACCACCCCACCTTCCATAACAACCACCCCACTCTCCATAACAACCACCCCACCTTCCATAACAACTACCCCACCCCCCATAACAACCACCCCACCCTCCATAATAACAACCCACCCTCCATAACAACCACCCCACCTTCCATAACAACCACCCCACTCTCCATAACAACCACCCCACCTTCCATAACAACTACCCCACCCCCCATAACAACCACCCCACCCTCCATAATAACAACCCACCCTCCATAACAACCACCCCACCTTCCATAACAACCACCCCACCTTCCATAACAACCACCCCACCCCCCATAACAACCACCCCACCTTCCATAACAACCACCCCACCCCCCATAACAACCACCCCACCCTCCATAATAACAACCCACCCTCCATAACAACCACCCCACCTTCCATAACAACCACCCCACTCTCCATAACAACCACCCCACCTTCCATAACAACTACCCCACCCCCCATAACAACCACCCCACCCTCCATAATAACAACCCACCCTCCATAACAACCACCCCACCTTCCATAACAACCACCCCACCTTCCATAACAACCACCCCACCCCCCATAACAACCACCCCACCTTCCATAACAACCACCCCACCCCCATAACAACCACCCCACCTTCCATAACAACCACCCCACCCCCCATAACAACCACCCCACCCCCCATAACAACTACCCCACCTTCCATAACAACCACCCCACATTCCATAACAACCACCCCACCCTCCATAACAACCACCCCACCTTCCATAACAACCACCCCACCTTCCATAACAACCACCCCACCCCCCATAACAACCACCCCACCCTCCATAACAACCACCCCACTTTCCATAACAACCACCCCACCTTCCATAACAACCACCCCACCTTCCATAGCAACAGCCCCACCCTCCATAACAATATCACCAACAGCCATTTACTTCCTGTTCCAGACATTAGACATTAATGTGTGAACCATTCAGATGTGTTGTAGCGAATCTCAAATGTTATTGGTCACATACACATGGTTAGCAGATGTTATTGGTCACATACACATGGTTAGCATATGTTATTGGTCACATACACATGGTTAGCAAATGTTATTGGTCACATACACATGGTTAGCAGATGCTATTGGTCACATACACATGGTTAGCAGATGTTATTGGTCACATACACATGGTTAGCAAATGTTATTGGTCACATACACATGGTTAGCAGATGTTATTGGTCACATACACATGGTTAGCAGATGTTATTGGTCACATACACATGGTTAGCAGATGTTATTGGTCACATACACATGGTTAGCAGATGTTATTGGTCACATACACATGGTTAGCAGATGTTATTGGTCACATACACATGGTTAGCTAATGTTATTGGTCACATACACATGTTTAGCTAATGTTATTGGTCACATACACATGGTTAGCAGATGTTATTGGTCACATACACATGGTTAGCAGATGTTATTGGTCACATACACATGGTTAGCAGATGTTATTGGTCACATACACATGGTTAGCAGATGTTATTGGTCACATACACATGGTTAGCAGATGTTATTGGTCACATACACATGGTTAGCAGATGTTATTGGTCACATACACATGTTTAGCAGATGTTATTGGTCACATACACATGGTTAGCAGATGTTATTGGTCACATACACATGGTTAGCAAATGTTATTGGTCACATACACATGGTTAGCTAATGTTATTGGTCACATACACATGGTTAGCAGATGTTATTGGTCACATACACATGGTTAGCTAATGTTATTGTCACATACACATGGTTAGCAGATGTTATTGGTCACATACACATGGTTAGCAGATGTTATTGGTCACATACACATGTTTAGCAGATGTTATTGGTCACATACACATGGTTAGCTAATGTTATTGGTCACATACACATGGTTAGCTAATGTTATTGGTCACATACACATGGTTGGCTAATGTTATTGGTCACATACACATGGTTAGCAGATGTTATTGGTCACATACACATGGTTAGCAGATGTTATTGGTCACATACACATGGTTAGCAGATGTTATTGGTCACATACACATGGTTAACAAATGTTATTGGTCACATACACATGGTTAGCTAATGTTATTGGTCACATACACATGGTTAGCAGATGTTATTGGTCACATACACATGGTTAGCTAATGTTATTGGTCACATACACATGGTTAGCAGATGTTATTGGTCACATACACATGGTTAGCTAATGTTATTGGTCACATACACATGTTTAGCAAATGTTATTGGTCACATACACATGGTTAGCAGATGTTATTGGTCACATGGTTAGCAGATGTTATTGGTCACATACACATGATGAAAATTACAGGCCTCTCTCATCTTTTTAAGTGGGAGAACTTGCACAATTGGTGGCTGACTAAATACTTTTTTGCCCCACTGTAGCAAGTAAAACACTGGAATGGTAGAATGTGCAAAGTAGAAATAAAAATAATGGGGTGCAAAGGAGCAAAATAAATAAATAAAATAAATACAGTAGGGAAAGAGGTAGTTGTTAGGGCTAAATTATAGGTGGGCTATGTACAGGTGCAGTAATCTGTGAGCTGCTCTGACAGTTGGTGCTTAAAGCTAGTGAGGGAGATAAGTGTTTCCAGTTTCAGAGATTATTGCGGAAGTTAGAGTAGCAGTGGTCGAGTGCGTTACTCGCTCATGTA